>NC_053164.1:9756842-9772666 GCF_016835505.1 Polypterus senegalus | reverse complement strand
TTTTTCTGTTCATATCTCTCCAGTGGTGGTCTCTGAAATTCCAACGGCGTGACCTCATAAGCCTCCAAGAGAATTAAACACAATGAGGTATTTGTTAAGTCCCATGAAGGTTGCGGAGGGGCAGCATCAGGCCAGGGACCGCGATGTGAGTTTTAAACAGGCGCCACCGTCACCCTCCAGGGACACAGCGGGGGGCTGTTGGAGCCATGGAGGAATAATTGAGTCGGATGTGCCTTGAATTTCCATGCCCGTCGGGTTTGCTTGCGACTGTCTCTTCAGGGAGCCGCTGCTGGCATACTGACGTGCGCGCTGCCGCTGCACACGGTTTAGGTCACGTCTCTCTGGCTGGGCATCTGGCTGCCTACAAAGCTGCAGAATTAGGCAGATTAAAGCCCGCAGTGGACGACCGCCTCCGTGCTGAGCTCTGGTCCACTCATTTCCTGGGAACAGATGGAGCTTCACATGTGGGCAAGGAGACCCAGGGACCTCAGTGGCTGCACAGATCGATGGGAGGGTGGGCTCTGGCGAGGGGGACCCCAGAACTCCAGTCTCTGTGTTCATTAATATGGTGTATGCTGGACACTTTTCTTTCTCATCAAGTGCATTGTTTCTTTCTGATTTAAGATGCTGGGTGGTGCAGTGGTTAGCGCTACTTTTGCACACCTGAAATAAAACACCTACTGTTTGTATGTGTAAATAAATGGACTTTCTAAAATGTAATAATAATAGTGTATTCAAAATTGCTGTCAGATAGAGGTAGCATTCACAAGAGATCTATTCTACTGTTAATTCAGTTTTAAAATGAATTGTATAATTTATAAAACACTACTAAATTGCATTTGAGATGTGACATTATATTTCATTATGCAAATTTGTATGCAAATGCCTGATGTTTTCATGTATTTATTAGTTGCATTGTAAAACCTACCAAAGTGTAAAGTCACTATATAAATGAATGTCATTTCTGAGGCATATATATTTATTATATGTATAATAAAAGCCGAGCACTGTGTCCGTGTCCGATGTCCGTTCCTTTTGGCTGTATAGCGCCCGTAGAAAAGCCCCAGTCCGTCCCTCTCAGAATTCCTACTTACCCCCCTCCATTCTTTCCCCTTTGCTTTTATTTTTCCTAAAAAAAGTAAAGAAACAGACAGAGCGTCACATTAACGTCTTCTCCCCTCTGCCTATTAAATAACAAATGAAATGAAATAAAAAAAATCATGAAAGGAACAGAAACCACAACCTACCCCTACAGCGTCCACCGCGCTTCTAGCATTACAGCCAAACACGTGGTGTATGCAGGTTATGAGGTGTGACGCTAATTGACGCCGCATACTACAACAGATTATATTGTTGATATACTATTAACTATTTACAGGGATCAACTCTTTTGGGGAAGTTCATAACAAAAAAATGTAATTATAAATAACATGTGCACTTGAGTATTTCAGGCCCCGTGTCTGAGTCGGATGGTTCCCTTGGTCACCACTATGCCTTTCCGTCTTCAGCTACCCATGTGCACTTGTACGGAGGAGACCTTACAGAACAATGAGAAGCGAAGCATAACTAAACCTGCTGCTGCGAGAGAGGACACATTACAGCGTGAAGCATTATAGATCCAATATTAATTAAAAACAAATAAATGTGAGTTTATATTAATTTAAGCACATGTATTTCCATGTGATACATTCTAACATTGAAGTGTATGAAGGTGCTAAATAAATGAATCTCAGGTATTGCAAGGCACACTGTGCTACTATCACTTTTTTATATGAACTCATGTAAGATTTGTTTAATTAAAATATGAAATCATTGTTGCACTTGCAGGTGGGCTGGTGTCTCACCTGGAGAGTGAGAGGGTGACCGCTGCACAGATGGCGTGCTATGGGCTGGATACATTTCTTTCTCATCAAATGCATTATTTGGTGTGTGATTTACAATATCCAGGTGGCACAGTGGTTAGTGCTGCTACTTCACATATTCAAGGACCTCGGCCCACCCTCTCTCTCTTTTTTTAAGTTGGCAGGTTCATCATGTGGCTTTTATTCTAATACTTTCTTCTGCATCCTCAAAATGCATAGATTAGGTTCAATGGTGACACAAGGACATAAATTAATGGGCATCCTGACCAGGATGGATGGTTCCTTATAATGATAATAAACCTTTATAATGGATAGAGTGACTGAAGCAGCCACCTGGGGTCATGTGATGGATCTACCAGGCCTGACTGGAAGCTTCTGTCTCAATAAGTGGCCCTGCTGGGTTTCTTAGGAGCAACCAGAGGGCGCTGCAGGAAGGGGCATAAAGATCTATCTATCTATCTATCTATCTATCTATCTATCTATCTATATCTTTCTCACTCAGTCCATGGGTGAGCACTCAATAAAACAATTCATCTGCTTTAATGCTTTTCTGTTACATTACCTCATCAAATACATCATGTCATCTAACTCTTAATATGCAGAGCTTCATCTAATGAGTACCACCAGTATTTTCTGACTGATTTTGACTCTCCCATTAATCTGAATATTACCTTATAAATAGGGGTGATCTGCAGACTCTTCCATTGATTTTAGCATAGGAGGGATATTTGGGCTTTCCCATTAGTTTATTCCCGCTTTCTAGAGGGGTGTTTGTTACTCATCTACTTCATTTTAATCTTAGCAGCTACCTTGGAACCTCTAGGCTTAAAACAACATTTAGTTAAGTGAACCCTTTAGATACATTCAACTTTTATCCTCATGTTTAATAAATCATTGTTATAACTTCATAAAAGTATATAGTTGTATCTATACTAATAAAAGGCATAGCCCTTATTGACTGACTGACTGACTCACTGACTCATCACTAATTCTCCAACTTCCCGTTGAGGTAGAAGGCTGAAATTTGGCAGGCTCATTCCTTACAGCTTACTTACAAAAGTTAGGCAGGTTTCATTTCGAAATTCCACACGTAACGGTCATAACTGGAACCTACTTTCATCCATATATCGACCATAGCCATAGTCTGCAGTTCAGTCGCCGTGTGAGGCGGCATTGCATCCCATCATCACGCCTCCCACGTAATTGAGTGCCTGCCCATATAAGGTAAATATTCGGGTGAAGGATTGTCGACTCAGGTGAACTGACTGTGAGCGCAGTACATAGAGAACAAAGAAGAGCTCCAAAAGCTGAACAAAACGCATTACACAATTGAGGAGGCAGCAAAAGAATATGAAGCGAGTGACGCATACAAGCATATTCATAAGTGCAGCTATTGCGGGAACAAAGCACGGTGTAAACCGTAAGTTTAAATTAAGTTTATGGACACGCTCCCACTGCCGTTTATCATGCCTACGACGAATACCATATTCGCGAGATACAAGTTTAATGAGAAGACACGAGGTATAAATGAGACTTTTGATCACTTTGTGACAGAGTTAAAACTGCTGTAGTGAGAAACTTTTAAGTGCTGGGTCTTAGCTAACATTAAATAAAGCCGTGGACATCGCAAGATCACACAAGAGAGCGGCTCACGTGAACTGATTGTGAACGCAGTACGAGTGATCACTTCGATGAATGAAACCTGTTCAAAAAAACGCATTACACAATTGAGAAGGCAGCAAATAATATGAAGCTAGTGACGCATACAAGCATATTCATAAGTACAGCTACTGCGGGAACAAAGCACGGTGTAAACCTAAAGTTTAAATTAAGTTCATAGACACGCTGCGCTGGCGTTTGTCATGCCCAAGGCGTAAGCGATATTCACGAGGTACAAGTTTAATGAGAAGACACAGGTTATAAACGAGACTTTGGATTACTTTGTAACAGAGTTAAAATTACCGTAATGGAGTTTAAATTGCTGGTATGCCAGGTCTGAGCTAACATTAAATAAAGCCGTGGACAAGCTTCAATGCATGTACTCCGAGTGGCTCATGTGAACTGACTTTGCAGGACTTGGAAAGATTAAATTAAATTCATAGACACGCTACAGCTAAATATTCGTAGGCAAATCCACAACTTAATACCGGGAAAGCCTGTTAAACATCTTAGATTCATGAGTAGCGATTTGGGTAGTGAACACTTGGATGAATGAAACCTGTTATCTTTACAACGGTTGACAAACACGGAATGTAACTTGAACACAACACATCCTCCAAATACGAACCTGATTGAAAGAAATAATGAGGATCAAATCCTTGATGACAGCAACACTCATAACACTCACAAAACTATTACATTGGTATATATATTGTGGTCTATGGTGGCTTTGTATCCCGGCCAATACCCCCAGGCCGCTAGAGGGAGCCCTCACAGCGGCATGGAAGGTCTCTGAATTCCAGTGGAGCCTCATGGACATTGTAGTTTTTATGGACAGACCTGCTGGATACCATGGGGGCCACCAGGAGCCGCTATAAGGAGGCTTGGGGAGTGTTATTGAAGTACTTCCAAGTCATATGAACGGAAGGAATGATGTACTTCCGGGGTGAGAAAAAGGACTTTTTTCTGACCTGGAAGTGATAAGGAATTATGGACTAAAGGATGAGAACACTTCCGGGCCGCAAACTATAAAAGGACCATGGGAACTCCCAGACAATCAGCTGAGCTGGGTGGTAGGAGGGCAACGCGTCTGGGAGTGGAGGATTGTGATTTATTGGATTGATTATTGTTTGGTTAATGAATAGTGTACTGTAGAGTGGAGGGTGCTTAGTGCACATTATTATAATAAAAATAATTATTATTGCACTTTTACCTGGTGTTTGGCATGGTACCTGAGGGTTCAAGGGAGCTATAGTGCCCCTACAAGCTACTATATATATATATATATATATATATATATATATATATATATATATATATATATATATATATATAGATATATATGTATATATATGTATATGTGTGTGTATGTATGTATGTGTGTATATATGTGTATATATATGTAGATATGTATGTATATGTATATGTGTATATGTATATATATATATATATATATATATATATATATATTTTTATATGTGTGTGTATATATGTAGATATGTATATATGTATATATACTGCTCAAAAGAATTAAAGGAACACTTTTTAATCAGAGTATAGCATAAAGTCAATGAAACTTATGGGATATTAATCTGGTCAGTTAAGTAGCAGAGGGGTTGTTAATCAGTTTCAGCTGCTGTGGTGTTAATGAAATTAATAACAGATGCACTAGAGGGCAACAATGAGATGACCCCCAAAACAGGAATGGTTTAACAGGTGGAGGCCACTGACATTTTTCCCTCCTCATCTTTTCTGACTGTTTCTTCACTAGTTTCACATTTGGCTACAGTCAGTGTCATTACTGGTAGCATGAGGCGATACCTGGAC
The DNA here is from genome assembly GCF_016835505.1 of Polypterus senegalus. Taxonomy (NCBI): domain Eukaryota; kingdom Metazoa; phylum Chordata; class Cladistia; order Polypteriformes; family Polypteridae; genus Polypterus; species Polypterus senegalus. Next base: position 9,767,318 of record NC_053164.1, on the reverse strand, counting down.
CCTACAGAGGTTGCACAGGTAGTCCAACTTCTCCAGGATGGCACATCAATACGTGTCATTGCCAGAAGGTTTGCTGTGTCTCCCTGCACAGTCTCAAGGGCATGGAGGAGATTCTAGGAGACAAGCAGTTACACTAGGAGAGCTGGAGAGGGCCATAGAAGGTCCATAACCCATCAGCAGGACCAGTATCTGCTCCTTTGGGCAAGGAGGAACAGGATGAGCACTGCCAGAGCCATAAAAAATGACCTCCAGCAGGCCACTGGTGTAAATGTCTCTAACCAAACAACCAGAAAGACTTCATGAGGGTGACCCAAGGGCCCCATGTCCTCTAATGGGCCCTGTGCTCACTGCCCAGCAGCACAGCTCGATTGGCATTCGCCATAGAATACCAGAATTGGCAGATGCACCACTGGTGCCCTGTGCTTTTTACAGATGAGAGCAGGTTCACCCTGAGCACGTGACAGAAGTGAAAGGGTCTGGAGAAGCCATGGAGAACATTATGCTGCCTATAACATCATTCAGCATGAGCAGTTTGGTGGTTGGTTAATGATTGTCTGGGGAGGCATATCCATGGAGGTCACACAGACCGCTACAGGCTTGACAAAGGCACCTTGGCTGCCATTAGGTATCAGGATGAAATCCTTGGACCCATTGTCAGACCCTATGCTGGTACAGTGGCTCCTGGTGCACGACAATTCCTGGCCTCATGTGGTGAGAGTATGCAGGCAGTTCCTCGAGGATGAAGGAATTGATACCATTGACTGGCCACCACACTTTCCTGACCTAAATCCAATAGAACACCTCTGGGACATTATGTTTTGGTCCATCCAATGCCACCAGGTTGCACCTCAGACTGTCCAGGAGCTCAGTGATGCCCTGGTCCAGATCTGGGAGGAGATCCCCACAACACCATCTGTCATCTCATTAGAAGCATGCACCGATGTTGTCAGGCATGTATACAAGAACACAGGGGCCATACAAAGTGCTGCGTACAATTTGGAGTTGCTGCAATTAAATTTTGCCAAAATGGACTAGCCTGCCACTCTGATTTTTGGGGCGTCTTTGAATTCAGGGCTCTGTAAGTTGATCATTTTCATTTCCATCAAATGATGTGGCATCCTTTCGTTCCTAACACATTACCCAGTCTATATCAGTATAGATATCCAGGAGGATTTCTTTTTCCCATTGAGATCTGATGTGTTTTCAAAGTGTTCCTTTAATTTTTGAGCAGTTTATATGTGGATGTATGTGTGTATATATTGTGAACGATAGGGGGCGCTCTCGCTCCCTTGAACCCCTGTCCACGACTCCAGACACCAGGTAAAAGTCCTCAAGTTGACTTTATTTTCTTGCCACAGTGCACAAAGCACACTCTCCACCACAATTCTCATTAAACTCACAATAATACAATAATAAACAATCCTCCAGCTCCCAGATGCATTGCCACCCTTCCACCCAGCTCAGCTCGTTGTCTGGGAGTTCCCATAGTCCTTTATAATCCCTGACCCGGAAGTGTTCTCAATCCCCAGTCCATGTGATCCTCAATCACTTCGGTCAGGTAAAAGTTCTCTTCTTCAACCCGGAAGTCCGTCGCTCTTCCTGTGACGAACCTCCGGGTCACAGAGCTGCACGAAGAAGCCCTCGGTCCTCCCTGCAGCTCCCTCCTGTGGCCCCCACGGCATCCAGCAGGGCTTTGCATAAAAACTCCAATGTCTATTATGCCCTGCTGGTCTTCTGGGGACCTCCACGCTGCAAGGAGGGCTCCACCTGGCGGCTTGGGGTATTGGCGGATAAATGGCCGGCCATCCATTACAATATATATATATATATGTATATATGTATGTATATATATGTGTATATATATGTAGATTTGTATGTATATGTATATATGTATATGTATATGTGTATATGTATATATATATGTTTATATGTGTGTGTGTATATATATATGACAGCAACACTCATAACAGTGACAAACCAATTACATTGTCAATCATGTTACGTTATTTTTAAAATGTTTCCTTTTCTTTTTCATTACTTCTTTAACACACTACTTTTCTACTGCGAAGTGCGGGTGTTTTGCTAGTTAAATTATAAAATTGTATCATATATTGATTAAAAATATTGATTAAAATTCTATGTCGATCTATCATATAGTGCCTTTCATATCTATCTATCTATCTATCTATCTATCTAACTATGCTTGCTGTGGTAGGCTCGATCTGCCCCATATCCTTTCCTTGGATAAGCAGGTTAGAAAGATGGATTGTGTTATAAGACCAAAGGAAGCAGTGAGAGTGGTGGGACAACTCTGGGCTAACCTTGTATGACTGAAAAAAGGTTGGATCAAAATAAAGTGTATGGAAATGCAAAACTCGAGTCTTCTCAGACCAGAGACCTATTTAGACTGGCTAAGACAGCAGTTCATCCAATCGTGTGGTTGCTGGGCAGGAAGAGGTGGATCCAGGTGGGTGGACACCAGGAGTCATGTCAATGGAGGAGAGCTGTCAGTCTTCCAGTCTGCAGGGGAATAAATGTGTCTTGTGTGCTTCTGTGTCTGGTGTGTTTGTTTTGCAGTTGTTGTTATCACGTCCTCTACAGAACAGAGACAGCAATTCAATGATGTCAACAACGGTGCCTGGAGATGACTTTCCAAGGCGAATCCTCACAGCTGGGGCAAAAAAGGGGGGACACAGAGGAAGGCCAATGGAGAACCGACCACCTCTTGAAATGGCTGAATCTCACCACAGTGGTCAGCCTCCTGCCTTATTTTCTTTTTTTTTTTCTGAACGACATGGATATTCTGTTTTGCAACACGTGTGCGAGCTCAAGGCATGGATCGATACTTGAGAACATTTTTGGTTTGGATGCATTTTGTCACGTTGTCACCCCGTAGCTCCCTTATACAACACAAGTGCAGACTCGTTCATTTTTGAAATGTATGAAATATGCTTCATTTTAGACAGCAAGTTCATGTGGCCCACTAATATGTACCACAATTGTGACAAAACAAACAATGAGTTGAAATATGGCAAAACTGCTGCTTCAAGTTTGATGGGAACTGTTAACCCTGTTGAGCATACATAGAGTCCGATCACGTCTAATATCTGAATGCGATTTTACATCAGGGGCGTACGGTTAGGGGATCATGAAAAGTGTAAAAACTAATAATGCTAAAATAAATGTTTTCTGTCCGCTCACATTTAGGGAACAAGGACAGTAATGTCTGAATTCGATTTATCTGCATATATTGTGATCGCAGCCCGTCTCGAACAGTAATTCAGTGAGAAACAAACAAAGCTTTTCATCTCCTCTTTGTGGGATCAGCTGCTAGCCTTCTGCTTGCTGCAGTGCCCCGCGATCTGCCTCTTGGGGGGTTGATGAGGGGGGGCTGGCGTTGAACATTTAAAAGATCGCACCATGGCTGTCTTAGTGTCTCATTGCCTTGTCTCTCTTCCCCCAGACAACCTCTTCTCCGATCGGGGCTCCTGAGCCGCTGCACCACTTTGAGGTGGAAGATTTTGTGGTCTTTTGCATTATATAATAATAGATAGATAGATAGATAGATAGATAGATAGATAGATAGATAGATAGATAGATAGATAGATAGATAGATAGATAGATAGATAGATAGATAGATAGATAGATAGATAGATAGATAGATAGATAGATAGGCACTATATAATAGATAGATAGATAGATAGATAGATAGATAGATAGATAGATAGATAGATAGATATTTTTATTTTTATTTTTAAAAGCAAACTTTATTAAATAAACACAGGAATAAATACAAAAAAAAACACAAAAACTCAAAATCTTAAGTCTTACAAAAACACGTACACACTTTCCTAATGATGAATATTCATTTTAAACCATTACATATTCATATTGTTCTTGGAGTATATATTTATCTAATCCCCCATTGTTTCCACCCTCCAATCCCACTTATTCTCAATTTATCCACCCAATTTATAAAGGAATGAAACACCAAAGTCAAAGCACAAATTGCAAATTATCTTCATCACATACACAAAGCACATTATTCACGCACCACATTTCCTTAAACTTTGCTAAATTATTTGTGGACTTATAAAAATTAAAATCCACTAATATCCTACTTTCACATACTTTTCTAAAAAATACAACAACATTTTCATTTCCACTCCCAGTAATCTTGTTTTTACGGTCTTCCATATTGACAGTTTTGCTTGCCCGATAATAAAATTAATTAAGTTCATATTTTCTCTGGTGTGTTTTGTAATTCTAACCCCAAACACAAACACCGTGCCATTATCGGGACCCCAGCCCTTCTACTATTCTTTCAATTTCACTAAAAAAGGTCTGGAGCCTCTCACAATACATAAAAGCATGAAAGACACTTTCCCTCAGACCACAAAAAGGCAGCAATCTGAGACCCCGGACATATAATCGATAAGAAGGAGTTCACCGCTAGTATCCCATGTACCAACCTCCACTGCAGGTCTCCCACCCTACTGGCCAATGGCGGCTTGTACAACGACCTCCATGCGGGGTTCAGTCCTTGAGGGGCTCCAAGCTTGTCTCTCCATGGTGTGTCGTGTCTTCGTGTCCTCAGCTGCTCCAGGTTGTTCACCTTCACACAAATCCTGTACAGCTGTTTCCCCGGCACTGTAGGTAGAGATAACGCCTCTAGAGAACTTAAGGCTAAAACATTAGTCTCACCATCCCTCAGTTCAACAGCCGGAGACACAGTAAGCGTTGGAAAAGGTGTTTCGTCAGTTGGCTTCAATTGTGATGAGAAAATTCCGTGCAGGAGTGTCATGGATTCCCTGTCCATTGATGATTGTACCTGCCACAGAAACTTCTCCATTAGGCGGACTGAGTGTACCCTGTCTCCACTGCTACCACTTGTGCACTTTTCCAAGTGTAATTTTCCCAGTCAATTATGTCCTTTATTGTGGTTATTCCATGTATTATGAAATGATTAATACAATTTTCAGAAAGTCCTGTAGCAGTGCCAACAGCAGGATTGTAGAACAGTGGTTCATGAAGGACCCAAAATGTGGAGAGGTCATCACAGTCCTTTTTTATCAACAGCAGTTGCCACGCTGCTAGAAGGCTTTTATAAAACCTGGCACCTGTAAAGTCTTGATCTTATCTAAGTGGCACAGCAGTAAACTTTTCCCAAGTCCCATATGCCTGGCTTGTTTAAAGAAGAGTACGGCTAAGTTCATCCACTGGCTCTGCTCGACAGGATACAGCAGTTTTGAATGGTCTGAAGGCGGAAAGCAGCAATCCTGCTGGTAATGTCAATAAGTCCTTGTCCGCCTTCATCCAATGGTAAAATAGAACGCCCTTCTGTATCCAATGGGTACCAGTCCAAAAAAAATCCATGATCGCCTTCTGTATCTGCTGAACAAGCAAAGGTGGAGGTTGTAGACAAATACACTTATGCCACAGGCTGGAGGTCACCAGGTTATTAATGACCAGCATCCGTCCTCTATAGGATAACTGAGGGAGTATCCACTTCCACTTGGCAAGCCGAGCTGTAACCTTGTCCAACAGACCCTCCCAGTTCTTTTGGATGTAGTGGTCATCTCCAGATGGACTCCCAGGTACAGGAAGCCTCCAGTTGTCCACTGCAGACCCCTTCAGTCGAGGAGGACTACATCCTTCCAGTTCCCAACCAACACTGCACTACTTTTGTTCCAATTCACTTTAGCGAAGATGCTTTGCTGTAATTCCTCAGACAATCAGTTAATTTGTCCAAATCCTTCTGGCTTGTGATGACCACAGCAAGATCATCTGCATAAGCAGTGACTTTCACAGGGTCCATGTTGCAGTTGGGGATGGAGAGACCAGTCAGCACCTTCCTCAGGTGCACCAGGAAAGGCTCCAGCGCCAGAGCATATAACATGCCGGACAAAGAACATCCCTGTCTGACTCCTCTTCTGACACTGAAAGGTGCACACAAGCCACCATTGACCTTTATGATACCAGAAATGTCACTATAAAGTAAACGAATATGTTTAATAAAAGACCCCCCAAACCCAAACGCCTTCATGGCATTCCATAAAATGAGTGACTGACCCTGTCAAAAGCTTTTTCCTGGTCAAGAAAAATAAGACCAGTCTGAAAACCAAACAGTTCTGCAGCAGCCAAAATGTCCCGAATTAAAAAAATGTTATTAAAGATGGACCTGCCAGCCACGCAGTAATTCTGATCAGGATGCACCACTCTCCCTAAAACTTGGACCATCCTGTTGGCTAAGGCTTTAGAGAGAACTTTATAATCAGCGCATAAGAGAGACACAGGCCGCCAGTTCTTAATGAGACACAAGTCTCCTTCTTCGCAGCAGCGTGATCACGGCTCTACGGCAGCTCTGTGGTAACAAGCCAGTTTAAAACTCCACGGAACACTTCCAATAAGTCCAGGCCGATGACATCCCAGAACTCTTTATAAAACTCCACTGGTATTCCATCGATTCCAGGGACCTTCCCTGTTTTCAGCTGTCCCAGGGCTGTGGTGAGTTCTGCAAAGGTCACCTCTCTATTTAGCTGTGCCACATCTGCATTGGGCAGCTGCGGTAAGTCCTGCAAAAAGGCCTGTTGGTCTTCACTGCCACCATCTCCATCTGCAGCAAACAGAAGTTCATAAAATTCGCGGACCACCTGCCTTATTTCACTGGGCTCTTGTGTCTCACTGCCATCGGGTGTTCTTATGCAATGTAAGATTTTACTCTGCGAGTTTTTTCTCTAAACCAAAAATATTGAGTTGGTGCATCCATCTCAGTCAGTCGTTGAAACGGGCCCTCACTAAAGCCCCCTGAGCTCTGGTCTCAAGCAGGTGAGCCAACCCCAGTTTAGCAGAAGTCAGGCTCGCCTGAAGCTGCTCATTTGGACCCTTCTCTAGAAGCTGTTGAAATTCAGCTATTTTAATTTCTAAAGCTGCCATTTCTGACCGCAATACTTGGGTGACATTTCTGGTATACTCCTGACACAAGGCCGGATGTGACTCTTCCCAACCTCCCACCACTGTTGTAAGCTGGTGAACTCCTTCTTCATAGCCTTCCAGCCTCCCCAGAAATGAACAAATAACTCTTTAAAGTTCTGATCTTTAAGGAGGAGTGTGTTAAAATGCCAGTATGGACTACGGGTCTGTAAGTGTTACAAATAAGTGTACAACACACCAAACTGTGATCAGAGAATCCAGTAGGCACAATAGAGCACACCTTAAATAAACCTAACAGGTGCTTAAAACTATAAAATGATCGAGTCTTGCCATTGAGATCGTATTTCCACTCGTCCGCCCCAGGTGTATTGCCGACAGGCCCCATTTTAGCCCTCCATACATCTTCCAGCCCAATGTCCTTAATTATTTTACCTAAAGCTCGTGCTGAGCGAGGGTGCGGTTCCAGCCCATTATTTCTGTCTATTCTGGTATCAAGTGTACAATTAAAATCCCCTCCTAACACCACCACTTCCTCAGGGTCACACTTGGATAAAAGATCTCCTAACTTGTTAAAGAAGTGGAGCCTCTCCTCACCCTCATTCGGAGCGTACACATTAATGAAAGTGACGACACTGCCATGAAATTTCACCGTCACTTTCAGGAGTCCCTTTCACCAGCTCATCAGTGCTGCAAACTTCTACTTGAAGTCCTCCAAGAAATAAAATGGCCACTCCAGCACTAACATTTGTCCCATTACTAAATAAAATGTCCCCCTTCCAATCTCTGCTCCACTCCCACTGATTTTGCTCATCAATGTGGGTTTCTTGTAGAAAGGTGACATTCAAGTCTTTTTGTCTGATAAAATCAAACAATGCGACCCTCTTATCTGGACTTCTCCCACCGTTAATATTTAGGGTTCCTATGTGTACACTTGCCATGGTAACAGAATAGATAGATGAACACACAATGAAACACAGGGACCACCACAAAGACTGTGGAGTAGATTTAACAGGGGCTTAGCCATTAGGTGGTGTTTAGATTGGACTGTTTTCTCAGTTTACTTGTTAAATTCTTTAGCCTCACGAGTTCTTTAACATCAAACAGTGCGGAGGCTGCTTTGGCTCGTCGCAACCCGCGGACAGACGATAGAAAGAGGTCAATGTCAGGGAAAAATTCGGCCACATCCACCCCCTTTTTTCCGGCGGTATTCACCAAAAACTCTTTCACACTTTGAGCGCTGTAACCCCCCCTGGCTTTTAACTCTGGGGGCTCCGAGGCAGCAGACCCATCGGAGATATTACCGTCGTCGTTTCTTCCCCGACACTCCCGCATTTGAGACGTTATCGGCCGTCTCCGCGAAGACGGAAAATCCTCCTGACAAGGACCAGAGGCGGGATCCTCTCCAACGACCCCCGAGCCCTGACTTAAAACAATTTTCTTTCGTGCCCGATCTTCTCTTTCTCCTTGCCTTTTTGAGCAGGACGTTTAAATTCACTTTTTTCCTCTGTCTCGTTGCTGCCTCCCTCATCCATATCAATGTCTCCCCACACACTTTCTGCTGCAGTCGCTGTTTGATCTACCGTTTCACTACCGCCTTCATTCGGCTCATCTCTGGGCGGCACTTGATTCTCCTGCCCTTCAGCTCTAGTAGCATTTTTATTCTTATCACCTTGCGCCTCTGCGCCATCAGCCACAATTTCGTGATCTTCCACTTTCTGCCCCTCTATTTCTGTATTTGTACGGCTAGTTTTCTTGTTCCCTGCTGTTTCTCAGGACACTGTTTAATTAAATGAGCTTCACTCCGCACCAAAACATTTCATTTCGTTAGAAGTGACGAAAATCACATAATCGAAACCGTCCACTCTAAACTTCATTGCCACATTTAATTCGTCATCCATTCTATTTAAAACCATAAAACTTGTCTCCTAAATGACAAGACATGTTTTAAATCAGGCGATTTACAACCCTAAAGGAATGTGCCGAATTTTCGATACCAGACGCCCATGCCGCTCCAACTCTTTCGCTATAGTTTCATTTTTGAGAAAAGGCGGCGCATTTGAAATTGTTACTCTACGGGACGGACGGCTAAAGGGGAAACCTGTACAAAGGAGCCATTAATAACCACCCCCTTCTCAACCACTGTCGGAACTAAATCCACAGAGCTCAAAAAAACCACGATATTCCCGCTCATTCGTGAAGCTGACTTAATATTGTCACATCCGACCACTTCGCCTACCGCCAAAACCCCCGCCTCTAAAGGAACAAACTCCTCCGATATAAGTTTAATCCCATGGCGGCGGCTCAAACGCTCAAGATTAGCAGCCATTGCGGCTGCCGTGGCCTAAGCCACTCAGTACAAAAACAAGTGTAGCTGTTTTCACCAAAGAAAAGATAGAAATAAGAAACTAGAAAATTAGAAGAAAAAGAATCACCACACTCACCTCAGCGTCCACCACCAGTTCCACTCGCTCACACTCGAGACAACCACCCAGCATGCACAGCGACAGCAAGAACAGGAAGGAGATAGATAGATAGATAGATAGATAGATAGATAGATAGAGCACTATATAACAGATAGATAGATAGATAGATAGATAGATATATAGATAGATAGATAGATAGATAGATAGATAGAAAGGCACTATATAATAGATAGATAGATAGATAGATAGATAGATAGATAGATATGAAGGCACTATATAATAGATAGATAGATAGATAGATAGATAGATAGATAGATAGGCACTATATAATAGATAGATAGATAGATAGATAGATAGATAGATAGATAGATAGATAGATAGATAGATAGATAGATAGATAGATAGATAGGAAAGGCACTATATGATAGATAGATAGATAGATAGATAGATAGATAGATAGATAGATAGCCCAATAGGTGGAGACGGGCTGCTGGTTTGGCAGTTGGTCCCTTGTGTGGCCGGATCGCCCTGAATGAGACTTGTGTTTTTTTCCAGCTGTTCTGAAATAAAATTTCGGTCTCTTAGAAAAACCTGAGTGCTCCTGTGCAATTTTGTGACCCAAGCATTACGATATAAAATGACAAAACATCTGGCATCCATGCCGGGATGTAATGTCATGCAGTGCCCTCAAGAGGGCTGCAGTCTCCAATGAACAAGAGCAACAAGAAGGTACCAAGAAAGAGGGCTGGCATATATGGTGCTCAGCGGCTCTCTCAGTCTAGGGTTGGGTCCTTCTTTGGTTCAGATGCTTGCTTTGATTTCTCTGTATGTGTTGCCGTTTCTTTTGTTCATAATTTGCAGGATTCTTTTCATTATCTGCATTTGTTTCCAAGCCTTTGTGATGTTCCATTTATTCTGTGAGTGGACCCAAAAAAAGGGGCGGTGCCACCTGCCAATCATTGCCAGGTCTTGCCCTCCACCCTATCAAACTGGATGGTTTCTTCAGAGTCCTCTGCAGTTCATGATGAATGCGCTCAGGAGTTTGTGAGCTCTTGTGCCTCGCTGTGCTTGTGCTTTTGTGGTTTGCCGGGTTTTTGATTTCACCCTCCGTTTCTAACTT
>NC_053164.1:9736814-9756342 GCF_016835505.1 Polypterus senegalus | reverse complement strand
AGGAGCACTCAGGTTTTTCTAAGAGACCGAAATTTTATTTCAGAACAGCTGGAAAAAAACACAAGTCTCATTCAGGGGCGATCCGGCCACACAAAGGGACCAACTGCCAAACCAGCAGCCCGTCTCCACCTATTGGGCTATCTATCTATCTATCTATCTATCTATCTATCTATCTATCTATCATATAGTGCCTTTCCTATCTATCTATCTATCTATCTATCTATCTATCTATCTATCTATCTATCTATCTATCTATCTATCTATCTATCTATCTATCTATTATATAGTGCCTATCTATCTATCTATCTATCTATCTATCTATCTATCTATTATATAGTGCCTTCATATCTATCTATCTATCTATCTATCTATCTATCTATCTATTATATAGTGCCTTTCTATCTATCTATCTATCTATCTATCTATCTATCTATCTATCTATCTATCTATCTATCTATTATATAGTGCCTCTATCTATCTATCTATCTATCTATCTATCTATCTATATATCTATCTCCTTCCTGTTCTTGCTGTCGCTGTGCATGCTGGGTGGTTGTCTCGAGTGTGAGCGAGTGGAACTGGTGGTGGACGCTGAGGTGAGTGTGGTGATTCTTTTTTCTTCTAATTTTCTAGTTTCTTATTTCTATCTTTTCTTTGGTGAAAACAGCCACACTTGTTTTTGTACTGAGTGGCTTAGGCCACGGCAGCCGCAATGGCTGCTAATCTTGAGCGTTTGAGCCGCCGCCATGGGATTAAACTTATATCGGAGGAGTTTGTTCCTTTAGAGGCGGGGGTTTTGGCGGTAGGCGAAGTGGTCGGATGTGACAATATTAAGTCAGCTTCACGAATGAGCGGGAATATCGTGGTTTTTTTTAGCTCTGTGGATTTAGTTCCGACAGTGGTTGAGAAGGGGGTGGTTATTAATGGCTCCTTTGTACAGGTTTCCCCTTTAGCCGTCCCGTCCCGTAGAGTAACAATTTCAAATGCGCCGCCTTTTCTCAAAAATGAAACTATAGCGAAAGAGTTGGAGCGGCATGGGCGTCTGGTATCGAAAATTCGGCACATTCCTTTAGGGTTGTAAATCGCCTGATTTAAAACATGTCTTGTCATTTAGGAGACAAGTTTTATGGTTTTAAATAGAATGGATGACGAATTAAATGTGGCAATGAAGTTTAGAGTGGACGGTTTCGATTATGTGATTTTCGTCACTTCTAACGAAATGAAATGTTTTGGGTGGGAGTGAAGCTCATTTAATTAAACAGTGTCCTGAGAAACACCAGGGAACAAGAAAACTAGCCGTACAAATACAGAAATAGAGGGGCAGAAAGTGGAAGATCACGAAATTGTGGCTGATGGCGCAGAGGCGCAAGGTGATAAGAATAAAAATGCTACTAGAGCTGAAGGGCAGGAGAATCAAGTGCCGCCCAGAGATGAGCCGAATGAAGGCGGTAGTGAAACGGTAGATCAAACAGCGACTGCAGCAGAAAGTGTGTGGGGAGACATTGATATGGATGAGGGAGGCAGCAACGAGACAGAGGAAAAAGTGAATTTAAACGTCCTGCTCAAAAAGGCAAGGAGAAAGAGAAGATCGGGCACGAAAGAAAATTGTTTTAAGTCAGGGCTCGGGGGTCGTTGGAGAGGATCCCGCCTATGGTCCTTGTCAGGAGGATTTTCCCGTCTTCGCGGAGACGGCCGATAACGTCTCAAATGCGGGGAGTGTCGGGGAAGAAAACGACGACGGTAATATCTCCGATGGGTCTGCTGCCTCGGAGCCCCCAGAGTTAAAAGCCAGGGGGGGTTACAGCGCTCAAAGTGTGAAAGAGTTTTTGGTGAATACCGCCGGAAAAAAGGGGGTGGATGTGGCCGAATTTTTCCCTGACATTGACCTCTTTCTATCGTCTGTCCGCGGGTTGCGACGAGACAAAGCAGCCTCCGCAATGTTTGATGTTAAAGAACTAGTGCGGCTAAAGAATTTAACAAGTAAACTGAGAAAACAGTCCAATCTAAACACCACCTAATGGCTAAGCCCCCTGTTAAATCTACTCCACAGTCTTTGTGGTGGTCCCTGTGTTTCATTGTGTGTTCATCTATCTATTCTGTTACCATGGCAAGTGTACACATAGGAACCCTAAATATTAACGGTGGGAGAAGTCCAGATAAGAGGGTCGCATTGTTTGATTTTATCAGACAAAAAGACTTGAATGTCACCTTTCTACAAGAAACCCACATTGATGAGCAAAATCAGTGGGAGTGGAGCAGAGATTGGAAGGGGGACATTTTATTTAGTAATGGGACAAATGTTAGTGCTGGAGTGGCCATTTTATTTCTTGGAGGACTTCAAGTAGAAGTTTGCAGCACTGATGAGCTGGTGAAAGGGACTCCTGAAAGTACGGTGAAATTTCAAGGCAGTGTCGTCACTTTCATTAATGTGTACTGAATGAGGGTGAGGAGAGGCTCCACTTCTTTAACAAGTTAGGAGATCTTTTATCCAAGTGTGACCCTGAGGAAGTGGTGGTGTTAGGAGGGGATTTTAATTGTACACTTGATACCAGAATAGACAGAAATAATGGGCTGGAACGCACCTCGCTCAGCACGAGCTTTAGGTAAAATAATTAAGGACATTGGGCTGGAAGATGTATGGAGGGCTAAAATGGGGCCTGTCGGCAATACACCTGGGGGACGAGTGGAAATACGATCTCAATGGCAAGACTCGATCATTTTTATAGTTTTAAGCACCTGTTAGGTTTATTTAAGGTGTGCTCTATTGTGCCTACTGGATTCTCTGATCACAGTTTGGTGTGTTGTACACTTATTTGTAACACTTACAGACCCGTAGTCCATACTGGCATTTTAACACACTCCTCCTTAAAGATCAGAACTTTAAAGAGTTATTTGTTCATTTCTGGGGAGGCTGGAAGGCTATGAAGAAGGAGTTCACCAGCTTACAACAGTGGTGGGAGGTTGGGAAGAGTCACATCCGGGCCTTGTGTCAGGAGTATACCAGAAATGTCACCCAAGTATTGCGGTCAGAAATGGCAGCTTTAGAAATTAAAATAGCTGAATTTCAACAGCTTCTAGAGAAGGGTCCAAATGAGCAGCTTCAGGCGAGCCTGACTTCTGCTAAACTGGGGTTGGCTCACCTGCTTGAGACCAGAGCTCAGGGGGCTTTAGTGAGGGCCCGTTTCAACGACTGACTGAGATGGATGCACCAACTCAATATTTTTTTGGTTTAGAGAAAAAAAACTCGCAGAGTAAAATCTTACATTGCATAAGAACACCCGATGGCAGTGAGACACAAGAGCCCAGTGAAATAAGGCAGGTGGTCCGCGAATTTTATGAACTTCTGTTTGCTGCAGATGGAGATGGTGGCAGTGAAGACCAACAGGCCTTTTGCAGGACTTACGCAGCTGCCCAATGCAGATGTGGCACAGCTAAATAGAGAGGTGACCTTTGCAGAACTCACCACAGCCCTGGGACAGCTGAAAACAGGGAAGGTCCCTGGAATCGATGGAATACCAGTGGAGTTTTATAAAGAGTTCTGGGATGTCATCGGCCTGGACTTATTGGAAGTGTTCCGTGGAGTTTTAAACTGGCTTGTTACCACAGAGCTGCCGTAGAGCCGTGATCACGCTGCTGCCGAAGAAGGGAGACTTGTGTCTCATTAAGAACTGGCGGCCTGTGTCTCTCTTATGCGCTGATTATAAAGTTCTCTCTAAAGCCTTAGCCAACAGGATGGTCCAAGTTTTAGGGAGAGTGGTGCATCCTGATCAGAATTACTGCGTGGCTGGCAGGTCCATCTTTAATAACATTTTTTTAATTCGGGACATTTTGGCTGCTGCAGAACTGTTTGGTTTTCAGACTGGTCTTATTTTTCTTGACCAGGAAAAAGCTTTTGACAGGGTCAGTCACTCATTTTATGGAATGCCATGAAGGCGTTTGGGTTTGGGGGGTCTTTTATTAAACATATTCGTTTACTTTATAGTGACATTTCTGGTATCATAAAGGTCAATGGTGGCTTGTGTGCACCTTTCAGTGTCAGAAGAGGAGTCAGACAGGGATGTTCTTTGTCCGGCATGTTATATGCTCTGGCGCTGGAGCCTTTCCTGGTGCACCTGAGGAAGGTGCTGACTGGTCTCTCCATCCCCAACTGCAACATGGACCCTGTGAAAGTCACTGCTTATGCAGATGATCTTGCTGTGGTCATCACAAGCCAGAAGGATTTGGACAAATTAACTGATTGTCTGAGGAATTACAGCAAAGCATCTTCGGCTAAAGTGAATTGGAACAAAAGTAGTGCAGTGTTGGTTGGGAACTGGAAGGATGTAGTCCTCCTCGACTGAAGGGGTCTGCAGTGGACAACTGGAGGCTTCCTGTACCTGGGAGTCCATCTGGAGATGACCACTACATCCAAAAGAACTGGGAGGGTCTGTTGGACAAGGTTACAGCTCGGCTTGCCAAGTGGAAGTGGATACTCCCTCAGTTATCCTATAGAGGACGGATGCTGGTCATTAATAACCTGGTGACCTCCAGCCTGTGGCATAAGTGTATTTGTCTACAACCTCCACCTTTGCTTGTTCAGCAGATACAGAAGGCGATCATGGATTTTTTTTGGACTGGTACCCATTGGATACAGAAGGGCGTTCTATTTTACCATTGGATGAAGGCGGACAAGGACTTATTGACATTACCAGCAGGATTGCTGCTTTCCGCCTTCAGACCATTCAAAACTGCTGTATCCTGTCGAGCAGAGCCAGTGGATGAACTTAGCCGTACTCTTCTTTAAACAAGCCAGGCATATGGGACTTGGGAAAAGTTTACTGCTGTGCCACTTAGATAAGATCAAGACTTTACAGGTGCCAGGTTTTATAAAAGCCTTCTAGCAGCGTGGCAACTGCTGTTGATAAAAAAGGACTGTGATGACCTCTCCACATTTTGGGTCCTTCATGAACCACTGTTCTACAATCCTGCTGTTGGCACTGCTACAGGACTTTCTGAAAATTGTATTAATCATTTCATAATACATGGAATAACCACAATAAAGGACATAATTGACTGGGAAAATTACACTTGGAAAAGTGCACAAGTGGTAGCAGTGGAGACAGGGTACACACAGTCCGCCTAATGGAGAAGTTTCTGTGGCAGGTACAATCATCAATGGACAGGGAATCCATGACACTCCTGCACGGAATTTTCTCATCACAATTGAAGCCAACTGACGAAACACCTTTTCCAACGCTTACTGTGTCTCCGGCTGTTGAACTGAGGGATGGTGAGACTAATGTTTTAGCCTTAAGTTCTCTAGAGGCGTTATCTCTACCTACAGTGCCGGGGAAACAGCTGTACAGGATTTGTGTGAAGGTGAACAACCTGGAGCAGCTGAGGACACGAAGACACGACACACCATGGAGAGACAAGCTTGGAGCCCCTCAAGGACTGAACCCCGCATGGAGGTCGTTGTACAAGCCGCCATTGGCCAGTAGGGTGGGAGACCTGCAGTGGAGGTTGGTACATGGGATACTAGCGGTGAACTCCTTCTTATCGATTATATGTCCGGGGTCTCAGATTGCTGCCCTTTTTGTGGTCTGAGGGAAAGTGTCTTTCATGCATTTATGTATTGTGAGAGGCTCCAGACCTTTTTTAGTGAAATTGAAAGAATAGTAGAAGGGCTGGGGTCCGTATAATGGCACGGTGTTTGTGTTTGGGGTTAGAATTACAAAACACACCAGAGAAAATATGAACTTAATTAATTTTATTATCGGGCAAGCAAAACTGTCAATATGGAAGACCGTAAAAACAAGATTACTGGGAGTGGAAATGAAAATGTTGTTGTATTTTTTAGAAAAGTATGTGAAAGTAGGATATTAGTGGATTTTAATTTTTATAAGTCCACAAATAATTTAGCAAAGTTTAAGGAAATGTGGTGCGTGAATAATGTGCTTTGTGTATGTGATGAAGATAATTTGCAATTTGTGCTTTGACTTTGGTGTTTCATTCCTTTATAAATTGGGTGGATAAATTGAGAATAAGTGGGATTGGAGGGTGGAAACAATGGGGGATTAGATAAATATATACTCCAAGAACAATATGAATATGTAATGGTTTAAAAATGAATATTCATCATTAGGAAAGTGTGTACGTGTTTTTTTGTAAGACTTAAGATTTTGAGTTTTACTGTGTTTTTTTTTGTATTTATTCCTGTGTTTATTTAATAAAGTTTGCTTTTAAAAATAAAAATAAAATATCTATCTATCTATCTATCTATCTATCTATCTATCTATCTATCTATCTATCTATCTATCTATCTATATATCTATCTATCTATCTATCTATCTATCTATCTATCTATCTATCTATCTATCTATCTATCTATCTATCTATCTATCTATCTATCTATCTATCTATCTATCTATCTATCTATCTATCTATCTATCTATTATATAATGCAAAAGAACACAAAATCTTCCACCTCAAAGTGGTGCAGCGGCTCAGGAGCCCCGATCGGAGAAGAGGTTGTCTGGGGGAAGAGAGACAAGGCAATGAGACACTAAGACAGCCATGGTGCGATCTTTAAATGTTCAACGCCAGCCCCCCCTCATCAACCCCCCAAGAGGCAGATCGCGGGGCACTGCAGCAAGCAGAAGGCTAGCAGCTGATCCCACAAAGAGGAGATGAAAAGCTTTGTTTGTTTCTCACTGAATTACTGTTCGAGACGGGCTGCGATCACAATATATGCAGATAAATCGAATTCAGACATTACTGTCCTTGTTCCCTAAATGTGAGCGGACAGAAAACATTTATTTTAGCATTATTAGTTTTTACACTTTTCATGATCCCCTAACCGTACGTCCCCTGATGTAAAATCGCATTCAGATATTAGACGTGATCGGACTCTATGTATGCTCAACAGGGTTAACAGTTCCCATCAAACTTGAAGCAGCAGTTTTGCCATATTTCAACTCATTGTTTGTTTTGTCACAATTGTGGTACATATTAGTGGGCCACATGAACTTGCTGTCTAAAATGAAGCATATTTCATACATTTCAAAAATGAACGAGTCTGCACTTGTGTTGTATAAGGGAGCTACGGGGTGACAACGTGACAAAATGCATCCAAACCAAAAATGTTCTCAAGTATCGATCCATGCCTTGAGCTCGCACACGCGTTGCAAAACAGAATATCCATGTCGTTCAGAAAAAAAAAAAGAAAATAAGGCAGGAGGCTGACCACTGTGGTGAGATTCAGCCATTTCAAGAGGTGGTCGGTTCTCCATTGGCCTTCCTCTGTGTCCCCCCTTTTGCCCCAGCTGTGAGGATTCGCCTTGGAAAGTCATCTCCAGGCACCGTTGTTGACATCATTGAATTGCTGTCTCTGTTCTGTAGAGGACGTGATAACAACAACTGCAAAACAAACACACCAGACACAGAAGCACACAAGACACATTTATTCCCCTGCAGACTGGAAGACTGACAGCTCTCCTCCATTGACATGACTCCTGGTGTCCACCCACCTGGATCCACCTCTTCCTGCCCAGCAACCACACGATTGGATGAACTGCTGTCTTAGCCAGTCTAAATAGGTCTCTGGTCTGAGAAGACTCGAGTTTTGCATTTCCATACACTTTATTTTGATCCAACCTTTTTCAGTCATACAAGGTTAGCCCAGAGTTGTCCCACCACTCTCACTGCTTCCTTTGGTCTTATAACACAATCCATCTTTCAAACCTGCTTATCCAAGGAAAGGATATGGGGCAGATCGAGCCTACCACAGCAAGCATAGATAGATAGATAGATAGATAGATAGATAGATATGAAAGGCACTATATGATAGATCGACATAG
Source organism: Polypterus senegalus (assembly GCF_016835505.1). Classification (NCBI taxonomy): domain Eukaryota; kingdom Metazoa; phylum Chordata; class Cladistia; order Polypteriformes; family Polypteridae; genus Polypterus; species Polypterus senegalus. The sequence goes on along the minus strand of NC_053164.1, from coordinate 9,748,504 downwards.
AATTTTAATCAATATTTTTAATCAATATATGATACAATTTTATAATTTAACTAGCAAAACACCCGCACTTCGCAGTAGAAAAGTAGTGTGTTAAAGAAGTAATGAAAAAGTAAAGGAAACATTTTAAAAATAACGTAACATGATTGACAATGTAATTGGTTTGTCACTGTTATGAGTGTTGCTGTCATATATATATACACACACACATATAAACATATATATATACATATACACATATACATATACATATATACATATACATACAAATCTACATATATATACACATATATATACATACATATATACATATATATATATATATTGTAATGGATGGCCGGCCATTTATCCCGGCCAATACCCCCAAGCCGCCAGGTGGAGCCCTCCTTGCAGCGTGGAGGTCCCCAGAAGACCAGCAGGGCATAATAGACATTGGAGTTTTTATGCAAAGGCCTGCTGGATGCCGTGGGGGCCACAGGAGGGAGCTGCAGGGAGGACCGAGGGCTTCTTAGTGCCCTGTGACCCGGAGGTTCGTCACAGGAAGAGCGACGGACTTCCGGGTTGAAGAAGAGAACTTTTTACCTGACCCGGAAGTGATTGAGGATCACATGGACTGGGGATTGAGAACACTTCCGGGTCAGGGATTATAAAAGGACTATGGGAACTCCCAGACAACGAGCTGAGCTGGGTGGAAGGGTGGCAATGCATCTGGGAGCTGGAGGATTGTTTATTATTGTATTATTGTGAGTTTAATGAGAATTGTGGTGGAGAGTGTGCTTTGTGCACTGTGGCAAGAAAATAAAGTCAACTTGAGGACTTTTACCTGGTGTCTGGAGTCGTGGACAGGGGTTCAAGGGAGCGAGAGCGCCCCCTATCGTTCACAATATATACACACATACATCCACATATAAACTGCTCAAAAAAATTAAAGGACCACTTTGAAAACACATCAGATCTCAATGGGAAAAAGAAATCCTCCTGGATATCTATACTGATATAGACTGGGTAATGTGTTAGGAACGAAAGGATGCCACATCATTTGATGGAAATGAAAATGATCAACCTACAGAGCCCTGAATTCAAAGACGCCCCAAAAATCAGAGTGGCAGGCTAGTCCATTTTGGCAAAATTTAATTGCAGCAACTCCAAATTGTACGCAGCACTTTGTATGGCCCCTGTGTTCTTGTATACATGCCTGACAACATCGGTGCATGCTTCTAATGAGATGACAGATGGTGTTGTGGGGGATCTCCTCCCAGATCTGGACCAGGGCATCACTGAGCTCCTGGACAGTCTGAGGTGCAACCTGGTGGCATTGGATGGACCAAAACATAATGTCCCAGAGGTGTTCTATTGGATTTAGGTCAGGAAAGTGTGGTGGCCAGTCAATGGTATCAATTCCTTCATCCTCGAGGAACTGCCTGCATACTCTCACCACATGAGGCCAGGAATTGTCGTGCACCAGGAGCCACTGTACCAGCATAGGGTCTGACAATGGGTCCAAGGATTTCATCCTGATACCTAATGGCAGCCAAGGTGCCTTTGTCAAGCCTGTAGCGGTCTGTGTGACCCTCCATGGATATGCCTCCCCAGACAATCATTAACCAACCACCAAACTGCTCATGCTGAATGATGTTATAGGCAGCATAATGTTCTCCATGGCTTCTCCAGACCCTTTCACTTCTGTCACGTGCTCAGGGTGAACCTGCTCTCATCTGTAAAAAGCACAGGGCACCAGTGGTGCATCTGCCAATTCTGGTATTCTATGGCGAATGCCAATCGAGCTGTGCTGCTGGGCAGTGAGCACAGGGCCCATTAGAGGACATGGGGCCCTTGGGTCACCCTCATGAAGTCTTTCTGGTTGTTGGTTAGAGACATTTACACCAGTGGCCTGCTGGAGGTCATTTTTATGGCTCTGGCAGTGCTCATCCTGTTCCTCCTGCCCAAAGGAGCAGATACTGGTCCTGCTGATGGGTTATGGACCTTCTATGGCCCTCTCCAGCTCTCCTAGTGTAACTGCTTGTCTCCTAGAATCTCCTCCATGCCCTTGAGACTGTGCAGGGAGACACAGCAAACCTTCTGGCAATGACACGTATTGATGTGCCATCCTGGAGAAGTTGGACTACCTGTGCAACCTCTGTAGGGTCCAGGTATCGCCTCATGCTACCAGTAATGACACTGACTGTAGCCAAATGTGAAACTAGTGAAGAAACAGTCAGAAAAGATGAGGAGGGAAAAATGTCAGTGGCCTCCACCTGTTAAACCATTCCTGTTTTGGGGTCATCTCATTGTTGCCCTCTAGTGCATCTGTTATTAATTTCATTAACACCACAGCAGCTGAAACTGATTAACAACCCCCTCTGCTACTTAACTGACCAGATTAATATCCCATAAGTTTCATTGACTTTATGCTATACTCTGATTAAAAAGTGTTCCTTTAATTCTTTTGAGCAGTATATATACATATATACATATCTACATATATACACACACATATAAACATATATATATATATATATATATATATATATATACATATACACATATACATATACATACATATCTACATATATATACACATATATACACACATACATACATACACACACATACACATATATACATATACATATCTACATATATATATATATATATATATATATATATATATATATATATATATATATATATATATATATATATATATAGTAGCGGTAGGGGGCACTATAGCTCCCTTGAACCCTCAGGTACCATGCCAAACACCAGGCAAAAGTGCAATAATAATTATTTTTATTATAATAATGTGCACTAAGCACCCTCCACTCTACAGTACACTATTCATTAACCAAACAATAATCAATCCAATAAATCACAATCCTCCACTCCCAGACGCTGCCCTCCTACCACCCAGCTCAGCTGATTGTCTGGGAGTTCCCATGGTCCTTTTATAGTTTGCGGCCCGGAAGTGTTCTCATCCTTTAGTCCATAATTCCTTATCACTTCCAGGTCAGAAAAAAGTCCTTTTTCTCACCCCGGAAGTACATCATTCCTTCCGTTCATATGACTTGGAAGTACTTCAATAACACTCCCCAAGCCTCCTTATAGCGGCTCCTGGTGGCCCCCATGGTATCCAGCAGGTCTGTCCATAAAAACTACAATGTCCATGAGGCTCCACTGGAATTCAGAGACCTTCCATGCCGCTGTGAGGGCTCCCCACCGCCTGGGGTATTGGCCGGGATACAAAGCCACCATAGACCACAATATATATACCAATGTAATAGTTTTGTGAGTGTTATGAGTGTTGCTGTCATCAAGGATTTGATCCTCATTATTTCTTTCAATCAGGTTCGTATTTGGAGGATGTGTTGTGTTCAAGTTACATTCCGTGTTTGTCAACCGTTGTAAAGATAACAGGTTTCATGCATCCAAGTGTTCACTACCCAAATCGCTACTCATGAATCTAAGATGTTTAACAGGCTTTCCCGGTATTAAGTTGTGGATTTGCCTACGAATATTTAGCTGTAGCGTGTCTATGAATTTAATTTAATCTTTCCAAGTCCTGCAAAGTCAGTTCACATGAGCCACTCGGAGTACATGCATTGAAGCTTGTCCACGGCTTTATTTAATGTTAGCTCAGACCTGGCATACCAGCAATTTAAACTCCATTACGGTAATTTTAACTCTGTTACAAAGTAATCCAAAGTCTCGTTTATAACCTGTGTCTTCTCATTAAACTTGTACCTCGCGAATATCGTACTCGTCTTGGGCATGACAAACGCCAGCGGCAGCGTGTCTATGAACTTAATTTAAACTTTAGGTTTACACCGTGCTTTGTTCCCGCAGTAGCTGTACTTATGAATATGCTTGTATGCGTCACTAGCTTCATATTATTTGCTGCCTTCTCAATTGTGTAATGCGTTTTTTTGAACAGGTTTCATTCATCGAAGTGATCACTGCACTGCGTGCTCACAATCAGTTCACGGAGCCACTCTCTTGTGTGATCTTGCGATGTCCACGGCTTTATTTAATGTTAGCTAAGACCCAGCACTTAAAAGTTTCTCGCTACAGCAGTTTTAACTCTGTCACAAAGTGATCAAAAGTCTCATTTATACCTCGTGTCTTCTCATTAAACTTGTATCTCGCGAATATGGTATTCGTCGTAGGCATGATAAACGGCAGTGGGAGCGTGTCCATAAACTTAATTTAAACTTACGGTTTACACCGTGCTTTGTTCCCGCAATAGCTGCACTTATGAATATGCTTGTATGCGTCACTCGCTTCATATTCTTTTGCTGCCTCCTCAATTGTGTAATGCGTTTTTTGTTCAGCGCTCTTTGGAGCTCTTCTTTGTTCTCTATGTACTGCGTTCACAGTCAGTTCACCTGAGTCGACAATCCTTCACCCGCGAATATTTACCTTATATGGGCAGGCACTCAATTACGTGGGAGGCGTGATGATGTGGGATGCAATGCCGCCTCACACGGCGACTGAACTGCAGACTATGGCTATGGCCGTATATATGGATGAAAGTAGGTTCCAGTTATGACCGTTACGTGTGGAATTTCGAAATGAAACCTGCCTAACTTTTGTAAGTAAGCTGTAAGGAATGAGCCTGCCAAATTTCAGCCTTCTACCTCAACGGGAAGTTGGAGAATTAGTGATGAGTCAGTGAGTCAGTCAGTCAGTCAATAAGGGCTATGCCTTTTATTAGTATAGATACAGCTATATACTTTTATGAAGTTATAACAATGATTTAATAAACATGAGGTTTAAAGTTGAATGTATCTAAAGGGTTCACTTAACTAAATGTTGTTTTAAGCCTAGAGGTTCCAAGGTAGCTGCTAAGATTAAAATGAAGTAGATGAGTAACAAACACCCCTCTAGAAAGCGGGAATAAACTAATGGGAAAGCCCAAATATCCCTCCTATGCTAAAATCAATGGAAGAGTCTGCAGATCACCCCTATTTATAAGGTAATATTCAGATTAATGGGAGAGTCAAAATCAGTCAGAAAATACTGGTGGTACTCATTAGATGAAGCTCTGCATATTAAGAGTTAGATGACATGATGTATTTGATGAGGTAATGTAACAGAAAAGCATTAAAGCAGATGAATTGTTTTATTGAGTGCTCACTCCATGGACTGAGTGAGAAAGATAGATAGATAGATAGATAGATAGATAGATAGATAGATAGATAGATCTTTATGCCCCTTCCTGCAGCGCCCTCTGGCTGCTCCTAAGAAACCCAGCAGGGCCACTTATTGAGACAGAAGCTTCCTGTCAGGCCTGGTAGATCCACCACAAGACCCCAGGTGGCTGCTTCAGTCACTCTATCCATTATAAAGGTTTATTAGCATTATAAGGAACCATCCATCCTGGTCAGGATGCCCATTAATTCGTGTCCTTGTGTCACCATTGAACCTAATCTATGCATTTTGAGGATGCAGAAGAAAGTATTAGAATAAAAGCCACATGATGAACCTGCCAACTTAAAAAAGAGAGAGGGGTGGGCCGAGGTCCTTGAATATGTGAAGTAGCAGCACTAACCACTGTGCCACCTGGATATTGTAAATCACACACCAAATAATGCATTTGATGAGAAAGAAATGTATCCAGCCCATAGCACGCCCATCTGTGCAGCGGTCACCCTCTCACTCTCCAGGTGAGACACCAGCCCACCTGCAAGTGCAACAATGATTTCATATTTTAATTAAACAAATCTTACATGAGTTCATATAAAAAAGTGATAGTAGCACAGTGTGCCTTGCAATACCTGAGATTCATTTATTTAGCACCTTCATACGCTTCAATGTTAGAATGTATCACATGGAAATACATGTGCTTAAATTAATATAAACTCACATTTATTTGTTTTTAATTAATATTGGATCTATAATGCTTCACGCTGTAATGTGTCCTCTCTCGCAGCAGCAGGTTTAGTTGCGTTTCGTTTCGGCATTGTTCTGTAAGGTCTCCTCCGTACAAGTGCACATGGGTAGCTGAAGACGGAAAGGCATAGTGGTGACCAAGGGAACCATCCGACTCAGACACGGGGCCTGAAATACTCAAGTGCACATGTTATTTATAATTACATTTTTTGTTATGAACTTCCCCAAAAGAGTTGATCCCTGTAAATAGTTAATAGTATATCAACAATATAATCTGTTGTAGTACGGGCGTCAATTAGCGTCACACCTCATAACCTGCATACACCACGTGTTTGGCTGTAATGCTAGAAGCGCCGTGGACGCTGTAGGGTAGGTTGTGGTTTCTGTTCCTTTTCATGATTTTTTTTATTTCATTTCATTTGTTATTTAATAGGCAGAGGGGAGAAGACGTTAATGTGACGCTCTGTCTGTTTCTTTACTTTTTTTAGGAAAAATAAAAGCAAAGGGGAAAGAATGGAGGGGGGTAAGTAGGAATTCTGAGAGGGGACGGACTGGGGCTTTTCTACGGGGCGGCTATACAGCCAAAAGGAACGCGGACATCGGACACGGACACAGTGCTCGGCTTTTATTATACAGATAATAAATATATATGCCTCAGAAATGACATTCATTTATATAGTGACTTACACTTTGGTAGGTTTTACAATGCAACTAATAAATACATGAAAACATCAGGCATTTGCATACAAATTTGCATAATGAAATATAATGTCACATCTCAAATGCAATTTAGTAGTGTTTTATAAATTATACAATTCATTTTAAAACTGAATTAACAGTAGAATAGATCTTTAGAATGCTACCTCATCTGACAGCAATTTGAATACACTATTATTATTACATTTTAGAAAGTCATTTATTTACACATACAAACAGCAGGTGTTTTATTTCAGGTGTGCAAAAGTAGCGCTAACCACTGCACCACCCAGCATCTTAAATCAGAAAGAAACAATGCACTTGATGAGAAAGAAAAGTGTCCAGCATACACCATATTAATGAACACAGAGACTGGAGTTCTGGGGTCACCCTCGCCAGAGCCCACCCTCCCATCGATCTGTGCAGCCACTGAGGTCCCGGGGTCTCCCTTGCCCACATGTGAAGCTCATCTGTTCCCAGGAAATGAGTGGACCAGAGCTCAGCACGGAGGCGGCCGTCCACTGCGGGCTTTAATCTGCCTAATTCTGCAGCTTTGTAGGCAGTCAGATACCCGCCAGAGAGATGTGACCTAAACCGTGCGGCGCGGCAGCGGCGTTGTCGTCAGTAGCGCCAGCAGCGGCTCCCTGAAGAGACAGTCGCGCAAACCCGATCGCTGAAATTCAAGGCACATCCGACTCAATTATTCCTCCACCGCTCCAACAGCCCCCGCTGTGTCCCTGGAGGGTGACGGTGGCGCCTGTTTAAAACTCACATCGCGTGTCCCTGGCCCGATGCTGCCCCCCTCCGCAACTCATGGGACTTAACAAATACCTCATTGTGTTTAATTCTCTTGGAGGCTTATGAGGTCACGCCGTTGGAATTTCAGAGACCACCACTGGAGAGATATGGAACAAAACAAAAGAAAAAAGATCCAAGTCACTGATGCCGCGCTTCGGCTCATAAGCCGCGGCTCGGGGGTCCAATTAGCCGTTAATTACTGCCTGATTACTGAAGGGCCTAGGAGATGAGGAACGTCTTCTGTCGTGGCACGCGCTGGAGGAAGAAGAGTCGGGAGTTGGGGGCTGCCCACTGCCCATGTGATTTTGTATAACATTTTTATATAGTGCCCAGTACATTTCAGAATGTGACAAATTAACAAATGAAAATACCACGTATTTACATAATTTGCCTAATTAAATATGATAGGCTTAATAGAGTTTTTATGAAATTAGTATTATTTCATCAACTTGGTATAATAAAGTGACAGTAGCACAGTGCCTTGCAACGCTTCTTCAGACATCCATCATCCAACCCGCTATATCCTAACTACAGGATCATGGGGGTCTGGAGCCAATCTCAGCCAACACAGGGCGCAAGGCAGGAAACAAACCCCAGGCAGGGCGCCAGTCCACCACAGGGCACAAACACACACACACACCAAGTGTAATTTAGAATCGCCAATGCACCTAACCTGCATGTCTTTGGACTGTGGGAGGAAACCAGAGTACCCGGAGGAAACCCACGCAGACACAGTCCTTTCCAGTGACCTCATGACCCCCGATGCTCTCCCAATCCATCTACAGACTTCATAGGAAGAGTCACCAGAGACCTGAATGTCACTGCCAAGGTAAGTAAACCTCTCCACGAGGTCGACACTCTCTCTGCAGACAGACACACAGCTGATGGCCTTGCCTAAGAGGTCATTAAAGGCCTGGCTCTTGGTTTTTATCAGGACACTCACAAATCCAGACACTCAGACTCCTCACTCAGTCTCTCGAGAGCACTGATCAGAGCCTCCATTGACTCGTTACAGTCAAGTCAAGATCAATGAATCTCTCTTTACCAACAGATGCCCCCCAGCCACTGGACCCCATTGACCCTGCCCAACAACCCAGGCCACAGAGTAGAAGTAGAACACACCATTGATGAACCTCAGAATCAGCTGGGAAAAAACGCAGAAGTTCTACCTCCACTCCGCACAGCACTCACAATACCAGTGCACAGGCCGGCCATGATATCTAGCAACCTCGAGGGGATCTGCGACGTCTCAGGATGTCCCACAGGGCAACTCAATCAAATGAGTCGAACACTTTATGAAAATCAATAAAGGCTGCAAAGAAACTCTGCTGATATTTGTGTTTGCGCTCCATGAGAGCCCTCAGTGCCAGGGTGTGGTCGATGGTAGACATTCTTAGGCATAAAACCAGACTGCTCCAGTCGCTGGTAGGTAAGCAAGTGATCACGGATCCTATTGAGGACGACCCTGGCAAGGACCTTACCCGGCACCAAGAGGAGTGTTATCCCCCTGTAGTTGCCACAATCCAGAGTGATCAACCTTCCCTTTCCAAATAGGGACGACAAATCCCATTTTCCAATCAGATGAGATGATGCCCGTCTCCCAAATGGAAGTAAAGATTGATTGCAATGCCAGTAGGACAGCCTGACCACCAGCCTGGAGAAGTCCACAGATCCTGTAGAAAAATGTATTCTTAAAATTGATAATGTCTACGTATTAGAAAAGTATTATAAGCATATGAGAAAATTATATGTTATACTTTACTAAACATTAAGATGTAAGAGTTAGGATTAAAAAGACTTATTCCTACTGTGGCCGACAGATGGCGCTATAAGCACGCTAACTCGACACCGACAGACGCTGTAGGCACAAGTCCAAAAAAGCACAAGTGATTTATTTACAGTTCAGTGACCCCAACAGTGTGGTGGGCTGGCGCCCTGCCCAGGGTTTGTTTCCTGCCTTGCACCCTGTGTTGGCTGGGATTGGCTCCAGCAGACCCCCGTGACCCTGTAGTTAGGATATAATGGATAATGGATGGATGGATGACCCCAACAGCCCAAACACACACTTTGTTTTCCTCTTTTCTTCTTTCCTTGTCTCTCGCTTTCTTTCTTTATTTCTCAGTCCTTCTTTCTTTCCATATACACACATATTGTAGCGGACGGCTCAGTCCCATGACCGGCCAGGACGCCACTTCAACGTAATACTCAATACCTCCCCCGGGACACTTGGTGGCAGCCTCCCTGGCTGACGATGGTGCCTCAGTTTCACGCAGGGCTCCGTGGCAGATGGAGTTCTCCACCGCCCTGTTGGGATCTGCGTTGGCCACCAGGGGGAGCTGGATGGGTCCCGGAGCCCAGATGGATAAATCTTCAGCCCCACCTGGAAGTGCAATTGGAGCCAGGTGATCAAGCACCTGGAACACTTCCAGGTGGGCTATAAAAGGGGCCAGCCACCACTACTCAAGAGCCAGAGTCGGGTGAAGGAGGACGAAGCTTCAAGGGAGGAGTGGTGGTGCCAGAAGGGCGTGTTTTGGTTTGCTTTTGTGCTTTATTTAGGACTGTGTTGTGCCTGTGGGGTTCATGGGGAAGACGTGCCCCACAGGTAAAGAAAGATAAACTTTTTGAGTTATTTTTATATGTGCCTCCGTGTGAGTCTGTGCCGGGTCGGGTGCAAGATATATTGTTACTATATATATATATATATATATATATATATATTGTGGAGACTGGCCCGGACACAGACAGGCAGACACCGATGGTTTATCGCCACACACGCATTTATTATACATTATTTACAGTAAGTACCTCACAAAACCAAATGCCCCTGCAGCAATCACCCGTCAAATCTTGGCCTCTCAAAATGTCTTTACTCTTCTGGTCCGCCTCTACTCCTCTCCTCCGAGCTCCGTCCTCTTCCACCCTACTCCAGCTATCGAATGGAGGGAGGCAGCCCCTTTTAACCTCCCAATGAGCTTCTACCGGCACTCCCTGATGTGGCGGAAGTGCAAGCTGTGCACCCGGAGGCACTCTGGGTATCTCTGGTCTTTGTCCCCACCAGCACTTCTGGGTCAAGCAGAAGTTCTGAGGACCAGGGCTTTCCAGGTATCTGGGCACCCCCTGGCGTTGACCACAGACCCCTATTGGGCTTGAGCTTCCATGCTCCTTTCCCGTAGTCCCCATAGAAACCAGGGTGGTCGCCACCTCGTGGTCCAGAGGTGTCCTAATACCTCCTTTGGTTCTTCTGCGTTTCCTGGCTGGGTACCACCCCCAGCCGCTTGCCACAATATATATTGTAAGATTGTAAGATACTGACAGATTGTAAAACACAGTCTACCTTCGTGTTACTCCTTACCCTTCTCACTTGCACAATAACGCATAATAAAGACCTCACGCGGTACACCGCTAACTTAAAAGCCTTGTGCAGCACCTGTCAGATTTGGAATTGATTGTTTTGCTTTTATCTCTCTCTCTCTCTGATATTCTCTGCTCGTAGCAGAACTGTCATCTCTGACTTGTCATGGAGCACGTTTAAGGTTTTGAAAAAGAAACAAATGTTTGTTTGCAGTGTTTGAGTAAAATTCCTGCTTTTTACAACCTCCTGTGTCTTTGTGCAAATCTGTGACCCAAGCATGACAAGTGGTACCAGAAGTGGTTGCACAGATGGATGCCACCGAAGACTTATTTCAAATGGCTAAAAGTTTTGCACTTAACGACTGGAAGCTAAACATGGATGGCCCAATCCATACGCAAATTCAAGATTTGATACATAAAGTGCACTGCTGGTTTGAAAGAGACGTGATGGAAAAAGTTGTCATGAACATACTACTGACCGGGATACCTGCAGTTCTTTGAGATGAATTTCTGCGTCATGATATTAAATCATTAACAATTATGTCCAGACGATTAGAGAGTTCACAGTCCACTTGGAGAAAGAGCGGTGGATTTGGTGTTGCTTCGCAACCTGTGAATGAACGTCCAGGACATTCTCGTCGCTTCGATCAATGGCAACAACATCGACAAGCTGCAGGACCTGAAAATCGTATGGGGTCAGGTAGGACCCCAGGGAATCCAGTCATAGAAGAGATGCCTATTTCTGGGGAAACGGTAGCAGCGGGCCAAGGAAACTGTGGACGTCGCAGAGGATATTTCGGAAGCGGAGCCGACCGTAGATGTTTCCGTTGTGATCAACTTGGCCATTTGGCAAGAGAATGTCGCTAGTCTCCAGCTCAATCACTGGAAGTTGGACTTGCCAAGGTTTGTTGCTCAAGTATTATATATTCTTCGGATGGAAAAGATGGCTTGTTGATCCT